>NC_083467.1:21211501-21254001 GCF_030014155.1 Tachysurus vachellii
CTTCAAGAACTAGTGATGTAGTACTTGAGTCCTGGACATTTTTCATTTTTCCTAAATTGCTTCTCTATTACATGATTATCTATTATCCTGACTTGAAGTATGAATCCCAGACTTATACTTGGATTTGAGCTTCTCCAAACAAAGATAAAAGATCACATGCAGTTTCTTTCCTAATATTTGGTTATACCTTCCCTCACCTTAATAACAACAGCATTCCTGTCTGGTAAGGATGGAGAGAGTATCTTGAGAATCTGCCAATTTTAGCCTATGATTCCACTGAATAAGTGCAATTCAGGCAACCTGAGCACCTGGCCAACAACTGACCACCTGGTTTTACACTAAGGAGCATTTTGCCTTGGAGCGTAACCTATGATATTGTAAAATAAGACAGGACTATTAGTAGAAAATGTTTCAGTCTAATGAACTCATTATCCAACATAAAATAAACAAATACTCCATATTTATATTAAATAAAATGAATCAAACTACACAATGATGCCCTGCCACAGTTTACAAATATCCTGTAAGATCTTTATTTGGATTAAGACGTCTAATGGCACATTCCCACCAAAGATTGTATTATTATGATTTCATATTTTTTTTTAATATTTACATAAGATAACCAAATATCCCTTTTGAATATTCTTACCCTTCTTGCCAGCTAAAAATACTGACATCACTATTCATCAATGGAAGCAAATAACCTCTAAAAGACCTCAACTAAGGAATACGTCTCAATGCTGCAGTTCTCACTTCAGATAATATTGTATATGTTCAATATTATGTGAAGTGAGTACTGCAGCAAAGGTCTTGTTAATATTCTGACACTACTGATAATATCAAATTATCGTTTTCTACCAGACAGCAGAACACATTAGTCTTTAGTAGACTGATAACGATCCCGGTGTGAAATCTGGAAACGTCTGTCATATAAAACAAAACACAGAGAATAAAAAACTCCTTAATTGTTTTAAATTTGTTTAGTACTGAATGTTAACACTGGCAATAAAAACTGAAATTATGTCACCACCCTACAAGCTCCAGAGAACTCCTACTTTATATGAAAGGAAATAGAAACACATACTCAGTCTGGGTACTGATGAATCTTGATTCAGATTAGTAACCATACCATGTGTTATTGCACAATCCACTATTAGATTTGATTTGGGCTTGAGGGGAAGTAATATGACTGAAATATTGAGATATCTACTGAAAACGGCCTCATACTCACCGATACACACCACATCCATGAAGCCGTACATGCCGTAGCAGATCTGAAAGAGCAGGTCCTGGCGCTGCCACTTCGCTGAAGGACTGAGTGAAGACCACACCAACCATGATATGCTAGCGATTAGAAACAGTGAGCCCAGGATGGCTGCTGCAATTTGAACTTTCTCTATTACCGTCAGCGAGATGGCCTGCCACTTCAAGAAGTGAAGGAAAAGGAAAATGGTTACACGGTGACATTTTTCTTACTTTGTAAAGAAAACAAATTGTCATAACTTTTCAGTGGAGCATCATCGTTAATCCTGAGAGATTTGACGATTGGTTTAAACTGTCTTCAGGAAAAACAGCCTCTAAAGATTGAAAGATGTGGTTGACTGTGCAATTCTTTTGCCCAGATTCCATTTCTGTGACGGCTGATGCAGATTTAGATTTAACATATGTTCGCAAATTTGCGTGTATGAGAGAGAAACTTACCTGTAAGGGATTTTTTGTGCTTATGGCTATGACCTGGTACTTATAGTAGCAAAGCTCGCATGTCCAGGAGCCTCTCTCACTGATCCACTTAATTAGACAGGGCTGGTGAGTGCTGCGGACAGAGCCACTACAGCGACATGGACTCAGCAACTCCCCCTGACACACACACACAGTACAGTTTAATGGATGTATAATGTAAGTAAATAGGGATCAGCCATTTCATTCTTTACTTCTAAACCCAGTCAGATACAAATATTTAGAAGACGGCATATACGTAAGTATCCACGGACAAGGAGCTGTCATGTTCTGGCCAGGTTTTTATTTGCTCAGTGGACAAGCAGGTGGAACAACCAAATTACAAACATACTGTTTATAGTATACTACATGTAGGACTCAAGAGTTATTTTATACTTGATAAATTTTACAAAGTAGAAAAAATTATAGGGCACTCTCTTCCAACTCTACATAGATTAAGAACTGCTAATAAGATTAGTCTTCAAAGCATGATACATTCTCTCACTCTTAAGAAGTCTAGAAAAAGTTAGCATAGTGCTTCCATCTCCTGATTTTCACTGTCCAAAATGTCATTAAGAAACATCAAACTGTGGAAGTCAGTGCAAGATCTCGTTGGCCAAGAAAAGTTGGAAAGAACCAGCGAGGTAACTAAGGATTTCATGATTTCTCCAGCTCAATTCAGTATTTGTTTCGTTTTTGTTGCTGTTGTTCATTAATATATTTTAATGCAAATAATAATTTAGGATTTTAAGATGTTACATAGTCATAACAAAAATATTTTGTTTAAAAAATCATTTTATGCGTTACATTATAATATAATGGTAGTTTATGGGGAGATTATTCAGATTTTGTGAGTCAGCTCAGTTCAGTGGTAAACTTAATGATGTCGATCCCCATTATACAGTTTAAAATGTTGGAAAGTACAAACAGTTTTCTCCCCTATAGCTCCTACCTAGTCCTTTAGCCTACTCTCTTCCTCCCACCAGAAACACTGTACATATTTTATGGATTTTCCTGTAAAATTCCAGAGAGACACATCACTGTCTTCCATTAAAATCAATACAGTTTCTCCACAAACGATCACAATCTGAATAATGAGCAATGAATAATGTCCTGGCTAAATTACTTTCCTTCCACTACAATCATTCTGTTAGGAAAGTATTTTTGTTTGAAATGCATTTTCATATTCCCACAGCTTTGTGAATGTTTTCTTCACTACAACCATTTAAATCATGTAATGTGTCTCAAATGCATTCGTCTTGTTGGCATTCATAACCGTATACCTGAGAAACATTGGCAGATACGAAGTGATCTGGGAGGAAAGCCAAGAGTTGTGAGATTTACACATTTACACCAATTGGATTTCTGTCTGCTCTGTTTAATAGCCATGATATAAATTATTGATTATAGGCTTGCAGACATTGGAAATGCTTGAATTGAACACACACATACAAGTTGTGTTCTGCTGTACTAAACCCCAACGAGGACAGTGAATTAATGAATCACTTCATGCTGCAGACTAAGCATTGCTTACCATATATTATGTAGCAATGAAAACATTGGCAGCAAAGTAAGAACATGGTTTCTGGTTTTTTAGAGAAGCAGTGAACTGAGTGACATTTAGATTGATTGTTTTATGTTCATGCTTTAATAATATATGCCAAGTGAATTACAAATGTAACTACAAATCTTCTTTTCTTTTAGGGGTTTTTCATTTTTAAACCTGACTCATAATCAATAAGACCTTACTCTACTGAAACTAGGAATATCCTGATACAATTTTTACATTTTAAAACAATTCTGATGTCAGATATCACAATGTATCTGCTACTCTCTACAAGCTTCTGTTGCAAAAAAAAAAAAACACACACAGGGATGACGGCGACACGTATTTAGATGATTTGTCTTTGTGTACATGAGCTATGTTGTCAGTCACATATGTAAAGTAATCTGGATGAAAGAATCTGCCAAATAAGTCATTCTAGCTCAGATCAGAAAGTAATGCCAAAAACAACTGTTAGTGTGTTGCATCACTAATTGTAGCACAATACATTATATATACAGTAAATCTACAGATGATTATCAGGTGCTAAAATATCCACAGTCTCTCTGAAGACCAGGTCATGAAGACATGAATGATCAGCGATATTATGAATTGTTTTACCTAAATGCGCAAGCCAATTAAAAAATATTTTTTATTATACGAGGAAGCATATGGAGAAAATCTGTTGTTTGTAGATTTGTAAATGACTCTGTTATAGAAATAATTCTCAGGCTGATATCTCCAGGCCGTTCTGGCCGAGATCTCTGAGTAGAGACCAGACTTTAGGAACAGGTGCTGCACAGCCGGAGTGGTCATCTCAGTGCAAACGCTCCACCTTCCCACAGAGCAACATGAACACTCGAAAACACAGTGTGCTTTTCCTATGCTCTCAGAGAGACATGCACCAAATGAACAGTCCCGATTCCTACCAATAATTTCATCATCATGCTAAAAGCACAGTTATGACCTGATGGATATGATACTGTGAAGCGTAAAAATATGGAGACGGTATATCATTAAACCCAAACTAATAGACATTGTAACCTGCACACTGGTTATTGGAACCCTAAGACCACTAAATGACAAAAAGGCATCAGGGCTGTGCTCTTTAACATGTGTGTCACTTTGTAGGTAAAATGGGATTACAGAGGCTTTGGTGGCACTTGCTACTTACTGAAAACTGGTGCAGTCCATAAACTCAGAAAATGAGTGTAGTGATGTTTGGTGGTTTTAACACCCCTGAGTGCTCTCAGTTATCTCTGAGCACCATGATATCACAGCACCTTGTTCTGCTCATAAGAAATTCTGGTCATAACTGATCTCATTAAAAAAATGGTGACAATTAAACGACACTGTAGAGTTCCTTCAATCTCGTATCACTTTAAACCTAACCTTTGTGACTTTTCTTATATTAACTCGAATTGTGAATTGTTCCAAATATTCTCTCGTATATTTCAGTTCCTGATCCTGATTTCCTTGGTGCTCTGAACCTGCCTGACTTATACAGATGCTCTACTTTTCAGCACTTGTGACACTTTCTAGTCCTATTGATGGTCCCACATAGATTTCCTAAAGATTTTACTTCCCAGAAACGCTTCCCAACATTCACCAAAGTAGATGATATTAGATCATTTGTCTTGGACACTGTAAACCTGTATCAAGAAACTGATGCTGTAAAAAGAACCATGCTAATTTAGAACATCCTTTCAACACACAGTAATGAATCATAATCCCACTATCCATGTGTCACCCAGACAAGGACGGGTTCCCTTCTGAGCCTGATTCCTCTCAAGATTTTTTCCTTGCCACCTTCACCTCTGTCGTGCTCATTAAGGATCGAAATAGGGATCTAGGTTTCTGGGAAACTGCTTTGTGACAATGACTATTGTTGAAAGCAATATATAAATAATAGTTAATTAGATTAAATATATAACATTTAACAAAACACTTTCTACTTAATAATTAACAGTGTACTGTGAGCGATTATGGAAATAAAAATATATCTGTCCCAATTAGGGTTACATATTTAATCTTTGGGCCCCTCGGTCACAATCTTTGCAGCTTTACTCCACATCTTTCAAACCTTTGTTTTAGTCTCGAACTAAACCTGAGTATTAGATATAGCCGTGACACCTTATTTGCCGCAGTAGGAGGAAACAGACAGCGAGCACGAGTACAGAAACAGGCCCATGTGCAGATGGACGCGGTGGGAGAATGGTGGCAGGAGGATGTGAGGAGAGCTGAACTGACCAATGGGAGTAAGGAGGCACAGGAGGAAAGAGGGAGCCCGGCCAGACGCCCAAGCTAATCCACCTCCATCCACCGGCATTGGGGCAGAGGGTGAGCAGCAGCCATCTCATTCTCACAGCAACACTAAAAAACTGCTCCACATCCACACAATCTTTCTCTCACCATGAATAACTCTGATAAGTCAGTTAATGGCCTACTGCATGTAAGTGCACCTTCAGTGTGAAGCTGCAAAAAGGCCTTTCAGTGACCTGATGCAGCTGTGATATTTCAAGAATCTCATACAGAGTAAAAATCAGTGGTGCAACTTAATAACTTATGAATTATGACAAATATTTTTTCTTTCACTTTGAAAGTAGGACTTCAAGTATTGATTGAAATTCATGGAAATAACTGACTCTGGCTGACTCTGTTTAATCAGTTTAAGTCTGGCTTCATTAAAAACTGTAGCTCTTATATGGATTTTGGGATGCTTGTGGGCATTAGATACAAACCACATAATATAAGATTTTCTGCCTATTTAAATGCAGATGAAGACATTAAAACAAAATCACAAACATAAAATACAAAATACAAAAATATACACCTTGATTTATAAACGTTTTTGGGGTCCTTATAATAATAATAATAATAATAATAATAATAATAATAATAATAATAATAATAATAATAATAATAAAATTGTCAAGTATGATGGTCTGGCCTAAAGAAATCCTTTTAAATTTACTAATTGTAACAGTCACTTCTATCCAAAATGACATGCTCAAGGGATTCAGGATATGAACTTACTTGTGATTACTAGCTGAGTGTGCTGTATATCCTTTTAGATCACAGCAATGTTGGATTCTCATATCTGATTTGTCAGAAGATGTTGATTAATTTTCTTTGACAATAGATCTGACATCTGGCATCAGCTGTAATTCACAGTGACTTCTATATTCAAATTTCAAATTCAAATTCAATTTATTGGTATAGTGCTTTTAATAATTCACATTGTCCCAAAGCAGCCTTACCAAAGTATAGAAACATAAGAAGAAATAAAGATATAATAATAATAATAATAATAATAATAATAATAATAATAATAATAATAATAATAATAATAATAATGAGAAGAAGAAGAAGAAAAAATTAATAAATGAATACATACATTTAAAGTTTAAAATTAATTTCAAAGTATTCATTTAACATTTAAAATACTATATATCTCTCTCCATCCCTAATGAGCAAGCTGTAAGAGGCTAGTGAGAGAACAAGCATTTATAGCTGCTATAACCTAAGTGATGACAGGAGTTTACGCCATATGCGCCATAATAATAAATGCAATTATGTAAGACATCTTGTTCATGGTGGTTGCTTTAATTAATAAAAAAAAAAAAATTAGGATGTGTTCTTATTGGGAAATAATCAAGGTCAGGGAGTAAAACTACTGCTTCATACCACCAATGTGGCTAAATATCCTCCTATAACTGCACTCACCATTATGTTTTAGAGCCCGGTCATTTCAAATATTTTCAAAATCATGTTTTAGGTAGTGAAATGTGAGTCAAAAAATAAAGCAATCAATACTCATATTATGATTGTACAGTGTAGGAGTCATGTCATTGTCACGTTATCTGTTGCTTAAACATTTCCACAAAACATCTCCACAAGTGGGAGTTTGATTGTGTTTTGACCAGCAAGTCAAGAGGCGCACACTACTAGAAAAATCAATACTCATGTAATTATGGTACGACGTAGAAGTCATAGCTGTGTCAGTGTCACTCTTGTTCGTACCATTGCAAAGAGAAGCTATGAATTACTTGTGTCACTGATGACAAAAGAAATAGATATCAGCAAAGTAAGACCTTTGGCACATAATAGCTCAGAAATGTGCTTCGGCAGCCAAAGGCCCACATGAGAAGAGCCCTGTGCTGTAGTGAAATCAATTTTTCCATCACTGATTTGCTGGGAGAGCAGAGGGCACTGTATGGGGAATTTAATGTAGCGGTGGAGTGGAATGAGGACTCGTATTATTATGAGCGCTGGAGTGTAGCCATGCTGCTGTTTGCTTATTAAATGTACTGTCATGACCGTAGGACACGTCATGCACACTCATGAACACTATTATTATTATTCTGTTTCTGACCTGCAACCTACACTGACTGTCTCATGGTTTATATTATACAGAATGATTTCTTCAATATTATGCCTGTATTCTTATGCCTGTAAAAAAATGTCAGCAAATGTTTAAATCAATATCCATTCCGAAACAATGTCTATGTCTACTAAAAGTGCTGTACAAATCACACTGAAATGGAATTTAATGGAATTAATTGTATGCAGTTTATAATAATTGCATTATCCTGTACTTTCAGTGCTTATAGATACAGAATTAACACAATATAAAAATAATTCAATAACGTATGAAGAAAATAACATCCAAAGAATAAAGATAAAGTGCTCTTTGGATAAATGCAGAAAATGGTAAACAGAATGGTACAACTGTATAAATACATTTATATCCCTGAGTAACTGGCACCATTAGTAATCTATGTAATTATCAGTACCTATTATATTCAAACTTATTACTTAATACACCTATTCCTGAGTCCTCACACATATTTGCATGTTCACACAGATGACTTTTCAGAAATCTTTTCTGAGCAACAGCGGGATGACATACAGAAATGAATGTGTTTATTGTTCTTGTTCATGTTTGATCTGCACGTAGGTTCATTGCGGCATAATAGGTTAAAACTATGAAGACCATAAACGGATATTAAATAATTGAGTTGAAATTGAAATTATAATCTGGAAGACAAAAAGAAGGGAAGATAATGTGCACTGTTTCATGCCAGTTGATCTCTTATTTATTTTGTGCAATAAACTGGTGACTCAGTGTTTATATTAGGAATGTAACCGGATAGGAATACCTTGTCTATACTGAGCAGGTGATTTGTTCTAAATAGACACACATACAGAAATACAAATAGGAATAGGAGGTGCACTGTTCATTGAGATAGCATGCCAGAAAGGTCCAGAGAAGTGCATTAGGACTGAGATTCAGTAGCACATGCTGCATGAATAGGAGGCTTTTACTTTCATGTAGGTGCAACCCGGCAGTCAGATATGATATGCAGACATGAAGCTCATGGGACAGAGAAAGACCAAGTTTATGCTATGCATTTACAACCATCACTCACTGATCTTTAGTAGCTACCTGGAGGTTTAAATAGAAATTAAGAGTGTGTTTATATATTGGTTATCAGAACCAAGTGCAACTATGTGAAAATGATTAAAAAAAGCATTGCTGTACACATCTCTAAATGAGATTAGATGTGATAAATAATAAAAAATATTATAAAAAAATAAATGTTTGGATTTGGCCACACCTACTTTGAGTTTAAATCCACATCTGAATATATATTGTGCTTCTGATATATATATATATATATATATATATATATATATATATATATATATATATATATATATATATATATATATATATATCAGAAGCACAATTACCTCATGATAGCACATGCCTAAAGTTTTAGTTTTAATTTTAGTCCTGTCAACATTTCTGCTGATGTTGGATATCAGTCCAAAGATGACATTCACTATACAAATGTTTCCCTAGAAATGCTCTTGATCTAAGCCTTCTCTCTGTCAATTTATTATCCCCAGACTCTGCTCTGCTCTGTTTCTCTCTACCAGCAGCAACAATAGTACAATTACTATGCTGTTTTTCATCCTTCTATAACCAGAACAGCAGTGTGATTGATTACACGTTGTAGGAAGTCCTGATATCTGTGGGTTGTGTTTTTTGTTCGGTAGACAGCTCACATATGTATTTAGTGATCCAACAGCAAATTTGGTGATCCTTCCGTATAACACAACCCAGGTGCTTCAGGTCGCTGTCTTATAATTGGAGGAGACAGATGAAAATGATTGGTTTGTAGGATGCCTCACAGACCCTACTGACATACTTCTCTTTGATTCATAGCACTGAGCATAATGTGCAGAATTCAGATATGATATCCATGTGAATCATTCAGATGTGTTCTGATGTTAAAAAAAAATAGAAAAACATTTTGCTCAATGTTGTTGATTCTATTTTATTTGCCAGTGTATGTAATTTCTTCCTCATGCACCATGTGTATCAGCAGAGTAGAGTATCCATTCCTGCTGAATAGGATCAGGTTCCCTTCTTTCTGTGCATGTGAAGCCTTGGATCAAATGACAGAATTGACTCAAATGCACATCACGTAGGTTACGTATGCAGTACAGTAAACGCACCAGCCAAATTTTTCACATATGATTGCTGAATGTATTCATGAACATCTGGCAAATTAGTGTTTAAAAATTCACAAATACACATTGAGATTTCAGGTGCACCAATCTAGTAACTACTACACTGACAACTCATTTAACAGTTTTCTTACAAATCAGACTTGGAACTGACTGTAATATAAATTTGTTTGCCAAAAATCCTAATTTATTATGGTCATTTTCTCTGATCATAAGGATATATTTTTGCACAGAAAATTTACACTGAAATTTATACTCTTGACTTTATGAAATGCTTTGGTTCGTTATGTTGCCTCATTTGGGTAATCCTCATTGCAGAGGTTCTTGAAGCATGACTGCTTTATTAAAGAGCTAGATTTTAATTCTAAATATCAAAAGTTTCTAGTGAAATCTTTATTCTTCAGTGATAGATACCCTAATGGGTTGAAGAATTTATGCAAAACTCTACAACTTGTCTAAACAAATAATGTTTATCAGATACGGTTCCAAACCCTTTAAGGAATCTAAGCATCCAAAAAAAAAAATCATATTTTAATTAAGGTCTTTGTAAATGGTTTGGAACAGTATATACTGTAATGTTATCTAAAGTCCTACATGAAAACCATACATAGATAGCTGAAAGTATTTACAGCCTATCTAATATGTTAGATGGGTTTATCTAATACGTGTGGAAATCTTTTTTTTATTTTCTATCTTACCTCTGAGAGAACCCTTAAAGGTTCTTTGAAAACATTTTTCAAAAACATGTTCCCCTATCAGATAGTAATCTAAGAACACATAGATAACCAGCCTTTAGAAAGTCTACTTAATTAAGGGGTTGGACCCTTATCTGATGAATGTTGTACAGTTTTACATGGAACCCTTAATGGTTCCCCATATAGTGTTTATCTCACTAATTTTGCTTTTCCAGATATGGATTATCACCTATGATTCCAGCAACTTTAGGAACCCATGAAGCCTTAACTCTCCAACCATTATTAAGGCCTTTCAATATGTTCCCTAAAGCATTACTTGGTTTGTCCCTCCTGGGCAACACTTAGAGAACCCTTATAGAACCTTTGTAGGAAAAACATTTGGGAAGCTAAAAACCCTTAAATATCCAGACTTTAGGATACATTTATACAAAAAAAAATATTCTGTGGCAGCCTTACAGTTTGGTACCAGCTACAGACACTTTTTTAAATGATTGAAAACAAAACTAGAACCATCCATGAGATAGCAAATAAAGTAAAAGCCATGTAAAAGCACGTTCTCTGTCTAAGAGTGTCCTTAAATTCCCTATAGCACAAACCTTTTCTTCAATAGGTGCATGTGCACTGAGTTATGAGCTCTAAGACAAGCACCTATCTATCTTCATGAATGATTTAACACTTGCCCTACATGGTGCACCATAAGGCATCTGGAGGGTTTAATTAAACTGAAATGGTGTCCTCGTGAAACTTTGCAAACCTTGAGAAAATAGTTTTTTAAGAGTTCATTAGATAGTTAACATTTCCTAGCTTATCCTAGCAAAACTGGTCCGAAAGGTAATTATTGGTTATAGGAAAAAGCATGCTATAAAATTGCATCTTGTGTACCTTTAATGCTTTAAATTTAGTTTTGATCCAATTATTTTAAAGGTAAACATTTTCAGGTGAAATATATATATATATATATATATATATATATATAAAAAGCTAAGTGTTCTATGGTTCTCTATGGAACCTGTTACTGCAGAAATGGTTCTGAATGTTCTGAAAGCATATACCTGCTCGGGCCCTTGGAAACAGATCCTGCACACCGGCGTGCCCTCGGCATAGCTGATAAATGAGAAGCGCTCATCCCGTTTATCTTTGGAGAGTTCTGCCACCGCCGTGTCCAGCACTGAGTCCTCTGCGGACCGGGGCTGGGTGCAGGGAGCCTCGCTGTCTCGGTGTCCGCTCATGTCCCTGAGCAGCAGCACCTGCAGGTCCCGGAAGAGCACACAGCAGCAGCGGCCCTTCAGCATGCCGCGGCCGCACTGCATCCGTCCCTCACCGCGAGAAGAAAAGAGATGAGCCTGGGGGTGACGCTGGACACTCTGCCTTCCTGGAGATACGGAAAGTTTAACGCTGCTCTCAGTCAAAAAAGGAACCACAGACCTCCTGATATTCCTTAAATCCCTTAAACTCTGTCTATCTAGTCTTCCACTGGACCTATTTTAACTTGGCTTCATCATCACAACTCAGATCTTTTTTTTCATTAAATCCAAGCGAGACTCGTCACTTTATCTAATATTCATCCACAAACCGTGTACTATTAGTCAAAAGCGAAATGAAGACTCACCTGTCTTTCCACAAATGATGAAAACGATCAAACGACACACTCACTTATAAGAAAAATACATAGAAATCTGATGTTTATGTGCATTGTGTGATCTGTGCATGCTGCGTGAAAGAATTTCCAGGCTTGAAATGTCTATTTTCCAGGCAGTCACTTCATGCAGCCTGACGCACGATGTCCTTGCGGGCTAAAAGAGCCCAGTTTTCCCCGCACTTCTCTGTGTGATATTTGCGCTTTGCTGCATCTCTTTTTTGAACCCTCCACACGCCTAGTTAATATTCACACATAGGCTGTTTCAGGTGTTATTCTGCAGAAGAAGACTTGCAGCAGAAGCTCGACTCAATCCTTAAACATCCTCTTCCCCTCACCAAACCGTGCGTCTCTCCGCGGGGGTTTCTTCAAGATAGCTGCAATAATCCAGGCGCTAGAGGCTCAGCTGGGTCCCCGAACGATGCCTTTAACGTGCGGGAGGAAAGAAAAGTGTGGCTGGTTGCGATGTTGCAGCCTGTCCGCCTGTCGCTGCGGATTCAGCACCACGGCTTCCCGGGACAGTTCCAGAGCTGAGCAGCGACGTCACACCAGCCTCCGTGATGCAAGAGGGATCCAGCCAGGAGAAAAGCATGCCAGAAAACACTGCTATCACTGTAAACACTGTTCTTTGCTATCTGTAGCCTGTAATAAGTGGAACTTTATCGAAGTATATACAATGATGTATATTCAATGATATGCTAGATGTACAGTATACATTATTTTAGATGAGATATTTCATGGCCTAGATTAATACTTATTTACTATAAGTATAAATACTATTTATACTTAAAATATTAAATACCTACATAATAATAATAATAATAATAATAATAATAATAATAATAATAATAATAATAATAATAATAATAATGATTATCATCATCATCATTATGAATTGTGTAAATTACTGCACAATTTGATGTTACTTTACTTTTGACCACATATTCTATTTCATTCATTCATTCGTTCATTCGTTCATTCATTCATTCATTCATTCATTCATTCATTCATTCATTCATTCATTCATTCATTCATTAAATAACTTCCTTATCATGATCAGGGCTGCTGTTAATCCAAAGCCTATCCTGGGAAGACTGGTGGGAGGAAACTGAAAAAAAATAAATAAATCCACATGGACATGAGGAGAAAATGTAAAACTCCACACATGAAGCTGAGCTCAGAACTGGGAACTGTGGAGCTGTGAAAAAAGCAACATTTATATTTGTTTTGTTACCTATTTCCTTCCATTTATTTTAGTCAATTTATCCATTTGTTTATATCTATTACCATTTCCCTTTTTTTTCATATGAATGATGATCATTTAATCCTGATAATTTGGCTTAATTGTGTTGATTAAACATTAAACATTAGTGGAGTTAAACTCTAATGTTTAAGTAACTCCACTTAAACATCAGTGGAGTTACTTATGCCATACATATTCTCTTTAAATACCTTCAAAATATTGGAGATTAGATAATAATATCGGGGGGCATGGTGGCTTAGTGGTTAGCACGTTTGCCTCACACCTCCAGGGTTGGGGGTTCGGTTCCTGCCTCCGCCTTGTGTGTGTGGAGTTTGCATGTTCTCCCCGTGCCTCGGGGGTTTCCTCCGGGTACTCCGGTTTCCTCCCCCGGTCCAAAGACATGCATGGTAGGTTGATTGGCTTCTCTGGAAAAATTGTCCGTAGTGTGTGAATGCGTGAGTGAATAAGAGTGTGTGTGTGCCTTGTGATGAGTTGGCACTCCGTCCAGGGTGTATCCTGCCTTGATGCCCGATGACGCCTGAGATAGGCACAGGCTCCCCGTGACCCGAGGTAGTACGGATAAGCAGTAGAAAATGAGTGAGAGTGAGTGAGATAATAATATCAGCACCTTAAGAAAGAAATTTTCCCAGTTAAACCCATTAAAGTGGGCTGAATTTAAAACAGAATATTTACTGCATAGATTTGCAGGCGTATTTGCAAATACTTGCTGCATAAATCCTAGCACACTGTGTTGCATTTGGATGTAACAATAACCAACACAACAGAACTAGAGAACTAGAGAAGAGTCATGGTTCACATACATTATGTGTATTTTATTTTATGAGAACAAAAGTTTGTCTTGTCCTGCACTGTCTTTTGTTCTGCACTGTCTCTTGTCCTGCACTGTCTTTCTGTCTTTTTGTCTTGTCCTGCACTGTCTTTCTGTGTTTTTTCTTGTCTTTCACTGTCTTTCTGTCTTTTGTCTTGTCTTGCACTGTCTTTTTGTCTTGTCCTGCACTGTCTTTCTGTGTTTTTTCTTGTCTTTCACTGTCTTTCTGTCTTTTGTCTTGTCTTGCACTGTCTTTTTGTCTTGTGTCTCACACGGTATACACCAGGTTGCACAGATACACTTTATGCGGTTAGGACTAACTTACTAAGTCCTTATAGCTCTATCTTTGTGTTATGTAGCACCATGGACCTGGAGAAATATCTCATTTCACTGTGTACTGCAACAGCTATATATGGTTGAAATGACAATAAAAGCTACTTGATTCTTGACTTGAGTTGAAATGACTGTTTATGTAATCTTTCACTTTATGTTTATGTAAAGTGAAAGATTACATATTGCTTATAGATGAAGATATAGATGAAGATAAAGATGTTTAATCTTTCACTTTCACTTGCCTTGTAAGTTTTTAATATTTGGTTTAATGAAGTAGATTTTATATAAAATAATGCGATTTACTGTCACTTTTATTGGGTGGACCTGAACATCTCCCTAGAGACGCATTCACTCCGAATCGAATCTTTCCTTTTCAAAATGGCGGACGCGTTGACGTATTGCCGTTGACAGCGCCAGCACCAGAAACGCTGTTTCGTCATTTCCGCTTGCGACGCGCTTAAAGTTGAAGTTAAAAAAAACTTCACATTGTCCGATTAGCAAACAAACTAGTCGAGCGCTTTAAAACGTAATTTATTAGTTAATGTAGGGAATCCATGCAGTGAGATATCGACAAGAATCGGGTTGGGAATCTAATGTGTTAGTTCTAATGAATTAATAGCGTTGTTTTCAAGCTTTTAATTAAAAGTAAACAATCTGGCTATGCTAAGCTAAGCTAGCTGGAGGAAGCTGCTCCACATTCACAATATTGACAAATACAATACAAACATTGATCCGTCACGTCTATTTTCAGTCGTACTTTCGTTTTATTTAGACAGTAACGTGGACAAATGATTCATTTCGACGTGTCATTAACGTTATTAGCGCGTTATATGAATGCAGGCTTGATGCATGGAGAAATCTGCTGACTTTCCCGAGACGGAATATTTTTAGTTGCCTTCATTACTGCAGACATGTCGAGCAGTCTGACGCAGGAACAGCAGAGGAAAATCGAGGAGAACAGACAGAAAGCGTTGGCGAGAAGAGCTGAGAGACTTGCTCAAGGAAAGCAACAAGCTGTGACTGCACAATACAAGCCATGTCAAACCCAGTCACATCCTGCAGCAGCAGGAGGAGGAAATGCAAAATACAAACCGAGCTTTAGTCCAAAACCTGCAGCCAGCAGCATAGCACACAGTGTGAGACAGGTAGGAAACTAACAAGCTGCATGTGGATTTTTATTGAGTGAAACAATGTTCCTAAGAGAACAGGTTCCCAGTGTCCTTTTCAGGGGAAAGCAATAGCAAATGCATGCTTATAAAAGTCACTAGACGTCACCTGATTGTCATATTCATGAAATAATTTGCATATTCATGAAATTGTCAGATTTTTTGCATTTCCAAACATGTTACATGGTCAATAAGGATTGCGGTTATTATCGAAAGGAATAATCTTTGATCATTTCACCATAAACTAATTATATACATATTTGTGGTAGGATGTGTTTGGGAAATAGACATGAAAAAAATATTACATGTGGAATAACTTGCTTTGGTTACGTGTAAATACATCCATGAAGAGAGTTTAAAGAAGCGATTGGCATACACAAGTTCAACTCAGTCAGGTTTTACAGTCATGTAACAAACACTGTATGGTTAAAAGTAAAGACACATGATCGTCACACTCATAAGTGATATGTAGGATTTCCCCAACCTGTTGCTACTAATTTAATAGCATACAATTGTATAGAATATCTTTGTATGTTACAGCATTTGCTGGATCTAAGAGGTCCAACCATGTTCCTCTTTGACATTGCCCTTTTGCACAAAGTGAGTTTCATGAAGACATAGTTTGCCATGGTTAGAGTGGAAGAAAGACCTTGAGTGTCCCGCACAAAGCCCTGTCCCTAACCCCACTGAATACCTTATAGATGAACAGAATGCTGACTGCATAACAGGCCTGACTAATGCTCTTCTGACTGAATGAGCACACCCCCACACACAGAATCTAGTAGAGTCGAGGCTCTTACAAAAATCATGGGAATGTTAAAGTCCATGTTAATGCCTGTAGTTTGAGACTGGACATATATGGTTTTAATGGTCATGTGTCCACATACTTAACTTGTTTCCTCTATTTGTATAACCAGCAGCTATGTTGTAAGATGGAGAGCATATAATGTGCAATCTGCTCATAAATGTGCTATATTTGTGTGTGCTCCTTTATTGAGTCACAAGGGTAACAGGGTGTAAAATAGGTCACTAAGAATGATTTACATGCTGAAGTGTAAACCGTTTGCTCCTTTGTTTCAGACCCAGCTTATAGATCCTCTTCCAATCCCAAATGGGACAGAATATCACACATCAGCTCCGTCAACTAGTTTTGCAACCTCCAAGCCTAAATCTGAACCAAAGCCAAATTCCATGTCAGCTAATTTCTATGGCCCGGTTGTGAAGATACCCACTCAGCCTTTAGACAAAAAGGTGCCCAAACCTCAGGACTCTGGCTCTACTGCTTCTATGAAAAGGCCTGCAGTGTGTGTGAGAGGGAAGTGTGTTCCTCATTCAGAAGAGCGCTTTAGAGTAGAGGTTGGGTACAACATCGAGCTCATCACTGTGTTTAAATCAATTCCCTCCAGAAACTATGGTGAGCTCTGATTGTCCTTGCTTTCAGAAAATCTCTAAAGATTTGAACGCTATTTTTGTATATGTACATATGTATTATATTGACAGGTTGTGATTTCCTGTTCTCTTGCTCTCTCCTCCCACTTCTTTTGCAGATCCTGTCACAAAGTTGTGGAACTTCAGCCTCCAGGATTACAAACAACTGAGTAGGTCTTTATAGCACTCTACTAAGAAGACACTATACTCGATAATATTCGTATACAAGGCATATGATTTGTACACATCAAAATTTACGATGGCTGCAATTCTGAGTGCTGTTTCACCAAGCAAGAATTTTTGTAATGCATATTTTCAGAAATTAAACATGGTGTACGCTGTATAAGTGTACACCACTGTGCTTTATTTTGAGTGATCTATTACTCCTTGGCATTATACACTATATGGACCCATGACCATCACACCCAAAAGTGGGTCTTCTCCAAACTTCTAACAATGATTCGCAGTGCACAAAGTGAGCTCTATTTACAGCATTTGGCAGACTTGCGTTATCTCATTTTTATACAACTGAGCGTTAAGGGCATTGCTTAAGTGGCAGCTGGCTGGACCTGGGCTTGAAATCACAACCTCCCAATTGGTAGCCCAACACCTTGAACACTAGCCTAGAACATGCCCACAAGACATGGCTTGCCAAGGTTGCCGTGGAGTGTCCTGCACAAAGCCCTGTCCTCAACCCCACCGAATACCTTCTCGATGAATCGGAATGCTAACAGCGTGCCAGGTTTAAATCTGGAATGGGATGTTTAAAAACGTATTAATGATGGTCAGGTGTCCACAAACCTTTGCCCATATAGTATGTATACAGGTGGGTAACAAGTTAAATCATATACCAGCATTATGCTGAAATGGCTTGTGTCCTGTTTTTCCTTTAGAAAGGGAACCATCACTACAGATGAATACAAAGTTCATCTTACTGATCACCTTTATCATGATGAAACATTCTGTCCTGATGGCTGAGTACGGCTCAGTATAGCTCCGGTCCCATACGCAGGGATTTGGTGCTTTGATGAGGATGAAAATTATGTAAATCATATTCTATGGCCTTCATATTCACTAAATCATAGCTCAGTTGAACACCTATGGGAGATTTTAGAGCTGCATTAGGTAACACTAACCCTCCCCCAACCACCACTGTCAGAATAAATGAGGGTTGTCTTCTTTCTAGTACGGTTCCAGAGATCTCTACTGAAATCTATTTTCTGGTTGTTGAACTGAATTGTTGTGTCCCAACACCTGACCTGAAGATACTCTGTTGTTTTTTTAATTAGTCACCTGTATATTTCAGGTTTCCGTATCATGGTATACCATCATGCCAGTATGTCATCACACCTCTAGTGTTAGTCAGTTGTCTGTAGGAGTTCTGTAGTACTGCTGAATGATGAGAGTTATTTTTCTATCAAAATATCCAGAAATGATGATGGTGAGTTGTAGTAAATATAGGATGTCATGTTAAATCTTATCTGGCTTTTCTCTTTTCTCAGTGGAGGAGGTAGCAGGCTTGCCCTCAGTGTCTTTGAAGGCTCTGGAGGGGATGGAAGGTTTGGATTTATCTGCCTCCAGCATTCGCCCAAGAGACTCTGCAGCATTGGCGGCCATGATGAAACTGTGCCAGGGCTGGCAGAAACCTGGGGCCACAGTCAAGGGCAGATGCACACTCATCTCTTGCTTCCGTCTGGAAGTGGACATGACATACCATGCAGATGTGATAGCTATCTTTAAACAGGTGCCTTCAAAAAACTATGGTGAGCTATACTTTTATTGGGTTGCTGAAAATTGGGTGGTGTTGTGTGTTTGTGTGTATATATATATATATACACTGTATATATATTATAAAGTGTATACAGATGTATATAGATATTGATTAAAAAATTATAAATAGAGATAATTAATGTTAGTCGCAGCCAATAGAATACCTTTTCTTTGTTTTGTTTTTTTCTAAATTGAAGACATGAAAACAAGGAAATGGAGTTTCCTACTCGAGGACTATGGCAAATTGAGTGGGTATCTGATTTATTTGAACAACTTTAAAAGGGACACAAATCAAATATACCAAATATTAAAAATCTATATATTAACCTTATATAGTAATTATGTAGATAATCATTTAAGCATCTCAGCATTTACAGATCTTAACCTGTATATCTGTTGACGCTCCTGTTTGTTATCAGTGGAATCTCTGAACAACATCTCAGATGTGGAGGTCGAACCGCTACCACGTGCTGTGCTCCAGGCCTTTTCCTCTCAGTTTGAGACGAGCCATTCCAGAGCTGCAGAAATCCCTGAAGCTGATCTCTCAGGCATTGATACCACTCTCACACGCAGCCTCATGCCCTTCCAGCTTCACGGTGTCAAGTAGGTACCTCATACTTTACTTCCTGCCATCTAGACTGTAGCACCAATGCAGATTAGAGCTTTGTTTTTTTTTTTTTTTGCAAACTCTCGCAGATTTCAATTCAGTATACAAATTTAGGGACGCCTGAATGGCTTAGTGGTTAAGTTTTGCCCTGTTGTGAGATTTGGAATTTTGTTATAGGAAGTCTACAGTAACTCAAATAATCACTCTTTAGAACTATGAGTCTGCAGATGGTGAGCAGACTCTTTAGAGACTCTTTTGAAGTATGGGGGAAAACATCCCAGAACCGCTTGAACCTTGAGACAACTGGGCTTAGTGAAGCAGTTATGTCTGGCCATTCTCCTCTGATCTCTCTCATCAAACATTTCCACAGAACTTCTGCTCACAAGATGTTTTTTTTGTACCATTCTTTTGTAACTATAGATTGTTATGCATGAAAAATTGACTTTTGTGGTCAAAAGTAGAGTAAATCTAAGCAAACCTTCTGACAACCACCATTATGACACAAAGATCATGTATCATAATGGTGGAGAATTTTTCCCCCTTTTTTTATCAGATTTACTGTAGCTTTTGACCTGCATCTGCATGATTTTACGCACTGTGTTTCTGCTATACAATTGGTTGACTGGACTATTAATTTGTATTAAAGTGGATGGTGAGTGCGTCCCAAAAATTGGATTTGCTACAGAACATGCTCTGTTCATTTTTACTACCTCGAGCCACTGCACTATGGCCGGTTTCTTTTTTTATATGTTGGCTCTGCTACAGTAATATTTCAAAGTCTGCATTATTGCACAATGCACTATATTTCAATTTCCTACAAATGATGTAAACTGTACAGTGTATATATTTTTTTTAATAAATACAGCTTTGCAGTGTCCAGAGAAGGTCGTCTGCTCTTGGCTGATGATATGGGCTTGGGGAAAACGGTACAGGCCATCTGTATTGCAGCCTACTACAGGAAAGAGTGGCCATTGCTGATAGTTACTCCATCCTCTGTTCGCTTCACCTGGGCTGAGGTGAGTTATTACAGCAGCCAAAATCATCTTAAACCTGACATATGGTTTATTTTATGGAAATTAATGTTGTTTCCTGTATAGTCTTGATGTCATACAATAAGTACATGTATTTTTCTCTCTGTGCCACATGGTAGGCGATACGCCGCTGGCTGCCCTCAGTGGCAGCAGACAGCATTAATGTGGTGGTGACGGGTAAAGACTGTCTTCACTCTGGTCTCATCAACATCATCAGCTACGACCTGCTTAGCAAAATGGGAAAGCAGAATTTAGCCAGTCCATTTGGTGTGCTTATTATGGTACGCTGACCTGTCTTCTTGTAATAATTTATATATAAAAAAACCAAAAAAATTATAGAATGTGGTTACGCTTTGGGCACAATGCTTCTGTTACAGTTTGGTTTAATAAGAATTTATCCATCCATCCACCCACCCATCCATCTATCCATCCACTCAAGCACCAGCCAACCAACCCACCCACCCATCCATCCATCCATCCATCCATCCACCCATCCACTCAAGCACCAGCCAACCAACCCATCCATCCATCAATCCATCCACCCATCCATCCACTTAAGCACCAACCAACCCACCCACCCATCCATCCACCCATCCATCCATCCATCCATCCATTCACCCACTCAAACACCAACCAACCCATCCATCCATCCATCCATCCATCCATCCATCCATACAAAAAAGGCTGTATATCAATATATACATTAAAATTTCTGTACAATAGTACCGAAAATTCTGCACATTGACCTCCAGCCTCAAACACTACCAGCTGTCAACAAATATTTCCTTAAATTTCAATCTTTGCATTTTTCAAACTTGCGGTTTTTCCCAGATCTCTATATTCACACAGTGTGAAAACCCTATTATTCAGGATATGGAAGGCAAATATATTTCACTGTAGGGTGGTGTGATACAGTCTGACTGTTACCACCCTGAAATTGATTATTTTTTTAATAACAGCAGGTGCCAAAGTGTTTTAGTCCTCTTACATCCCAACAGTTTGCCAATGATTCATTTTTTTTTCAATTTATTGCATTACTACATTTATTACATTTTATTTAAGATTTGTCCATGAATATTTATGTTTCTCGTTGTGGAACTTTTGTTAAAGACAAGTTAGAAACAATCACTAAGTCCTACTGTATGAACTATAAACAATTAATCATTCTGTCACCAGCCTCTCATTTTATCTCTTTAGTTTTTAATATGGCTGAAAGATAAAGTTACAGCCTTTTCTCTGACTCTGAGACTCCTTCCAATACAGTAACGACCGCTTACAGATCTTTTCACCCTATCAACAATGAGACATTTGTTTTTTTCTAAGTAGTTTGTGTGTTTAGCTGGATAGGTTGTTACTGTAGACATTACTCCCCAAACAGTGGCTGTGTTTGTACCAACTACTCCATTCAATGGCACTAACAGCTAACTACTACTTAATTTGTCAATCACTCTGATTATCAATATTCCTGGGATTTGACTCTCGGCTGTATTCTCTTGGCATTTGGCAGACTTTCTTATCCAGAGTGACTTGCAGACTTACAGTGCTTTAAAGTCTCTATCAGTGAATATGTTGTAATGATGTTTCACTACATCACAGATTAAGAATGCCATCAGGCTAAAAAGTGCAAGAAGGTAAAATTGCAAGAAAAGCCTTTTAAAAAAAAAACTTGCCCCCATTTCACTGTTAATTACAATCCGAGTTCTCTTATTAAAAATCACCTGATACTATCTGACCCGCTTTCTTTCTCTGCCTGCCCAGGATGAGTCCCACTTCCTGAAGAACATAAAAACTGCTCGCTGTAGGGCTGCTCTTCCTCTCCTAAAGGTGTGATGATTTCCTCCAGTATCACCATGCAACATGCATTGACTCATTTTATGCAGTGCTTTACTAACTTACAGTACATACTTGTTGTTTATATTACTGGATTGTGCTTCTCTTCATCATTGAGTCAAACTCTGTTTTGTCTCCTGCTGTGTGAATACGGCAGGCTGCTAAAAGAGTGATTCTGCTGTCGGGGACTCCTGCTATGTCACGTCCGGCTGAGCTCTACACACAGATTCTGGCTGTGCGGCCGACACTCTTCCCTCGTTCCCATGATTTTGGAGTGAGATATTGTGATGCTAAGCAGGTACTGTAACTGCCTCAGCGGGCTTTAATCAGTTTAAATGAGGTCACCTCACTGCTCTGTGTTAAATATTATAATAGGGAAAGTTTAACAAATTGGTCTAATTAATGAAATACTCAATCTGTGTCTTTCTATTCTTTATTCATGAATGTCTCTATTCATGTCCCTCTTTCTGTCTCTCTCCTTCTCTCTCTTACACACACACACACACACGCACTACCTCCTTCTTCCTTTTCTTTAGCTCCCCTGGGGTTGGGACTATTCTGGCTCCTCTAATTTGGCTGAACTGAAGTTGTTATTAGAGGAGTGTCTTATGTTGAGGCGATTAAAATCCGAAGTGCTGTCACAGCTTCCTTCCAAACAGCGCAAGATCGTCACTGTGACTACAGACGGCATAAACTCACGTACCAAAGCTGCACTCTCAGCTGCAGCCAAAGAACTTGCCAAAGGATGCCACAATGTGAGTGCCACCCATACAAGCACCACATATACTTCCATGTCCATTCCGGTGATGTACTGGAAACAGCTCACCATGAAAATAATATCTGTTCAGTGGTGGTCTATTTTCAACCAAGTCAAATGTCAAAATGTATGAAAAACCATTTACACCAAATGACTGACTATAATTGGATTTCTCATCCATCTATCCATCTATCCATCCATCCATCCATCCATCCACTCAAGCACCAACCAAACCATCCATCCATCCACATATCCATCCGTCCGTCCGTCCATCCATCCATCCATCCATCCATCCATCCATCCATCCATCCACTCAAGCACCAACCAACCCACCCATCCACATATCCATCCATTCCATTGAAATGGTTTTATATATAAAAAGCTCAAATTTTTACATTCTTGCAATCTTTAAATGAATCTTAAAATAAGAAAATAGAGAGATAGACCTATATCACATATATAATGTATATAACATGTATATCACTTCATATAATGGAAGCATTGCTTCAAAGAACTCCAGGTTAGAATTTCTCCATATGAAGGTTTTCCCAGGATTTCTCCGGATACACAAATTGTTGGCCAGTAAGTGTACATTATTTTTCTACATTGTGTTTCTGCAGAAGAAGCAAGAAAAGGAGGCTCTACTGGTTTTCTTTAACCACACAGCAGAGGCCAAGATTAGAGCTATCCTGTGAGTTTTATCCTGATGAGTTTGTTTGTCTGTTTATTTATTTATTTATTTTAAAATCGGTCAGACTTACTATGCCACAAATGTATGTTTTCTTTCAGAGAGTACATTTCAGACATGCTGGAGTGTGGACGAGAGAAGTTTCTGGTCTTTGCCCATCACAAGCGGGTCCTGGACAGTATAACGAAAGAGCTTACTGATAAAGTAAGAATGGAGTTTTTGATCTTCAGGCACTTGTTCAGCAAACCCAAAGAAAGTACATTCCCAGAAAATAAACACCCAGAGGCTTATTGGGTTGAAGAAATTTTGGTGAAAAAAAGCAACTTTGACTTTAATGGTTTGTAAAAGCGATTGTTTTGTTAAGCAATATTGCACAAGCAAGAGTGCTGTTATATTGAATAGGGCTGAGTGTTATATCGAATTTTTAAGGTGTAGTTTGATGTTTCTCACACACTATTTCTCTGTGTGCAAACCAGGCGCTATGCACTCACTTACAGTTTCTCCTACGATATTAAGGACAAAGCGTCAGTCTGCACTACCACTTAACTTCTTTGTCGGAGCAATCCAGCCTGTTTCTTGTTTGTTTACGGTGTTATTGTTATTTCTGTATTTTGGTATGCAGGAAAGGAAAACCTGTAATTATTTTGACTTGTAGAAGCAAACATTCTGTTTTTCTTCTTCTTCTTAGACAAAAATATATTAAGAGTAACTCCTCCTAGGGCTTTTGAGCCACATGCACCAAAATTGGATATGTCGGAGTATGTTGGTGTTACTTTTCTAAGCGATCCAAGTTCCGGTATTCACGGTACCGGGTCTGAAAATGGCCTTTTTTGCCATAGACACCCATTATAAATGTAGAGGTTTATAACTCGGCAAGCTTTTGAGTTATCTACACCAAACTCGACCAGCTTCTTTAGGGTGATACTCTGGACAAAGTTGGCATATCGACTGGCCTTTTGGTTTCACGCAGCCCCGCCCCCAAAATATGCAAAATCAAAAAACTTTCAACAACATTGACATGTGACATATCAAACACTCAGAACAATAAGGGGAACTTGCGCACGGGTATTCGGATGACATCACATGATGTCACGTGCAGCCCTGGCCCCAAAATAAAAAGATTACCACAAAATGGACGTGTGATATATCAAAACACTCAGCACAATGAGTTGAATTGCGTCACGGGCATTTGGGTGACGTCACGTACTCGCCTCCAAAAGTATTGGCACCCCAGCATACCGGCCTTTGGGAACACTTGCTCTGACAAGCCAACATCAAAGTTTGTCAGGACGAACTTTACAAATCTAGTTTTCAGTCTTCAAGTAGTTAGCACAGACAAACAAAGTGATAGTAAAATTGACCTACTTAATATTGGCGCTCTTGTAATTCCAGGATCTAATCAAGTTAACGGATCAAACTAACTGTCATTTTGTGCTTACAGTTTTTTTTTCCTTTCCTTTCCCACCACAGGGCATCAATCATATCCGTATCGACGGGTCTACGCCCTCAGCCGAGCGTCAGCAGCTGTGTGAGAAGTTCCAGTTCTCTGAGCAGAGCTGTGTGGCTGTGCTCTCCATCACAGCTGCCAATATGGGACTCACGCTGCACAGTGCTGACCTCGTTGTGTTCGCAGAGCTCTTCTGGAACCCAGGGGTTAGTGTACTTCACTGTGGATGTCTGTCAATGACCAGTTTTTGCTCAGTCTGGTGGCTTAGTGACTCTTTGTATTACGCTTCCAAAAGGTCTTATTAGTAGGGAATTCCTTCTGCTTAAACACAGTAAGAGTTCCTCCTGTGATATAAGATTAACACTGTTTACAGGAACAGAGATGGAACTTGTCATGAAATTGTCAGGGTTAAACATGTCATAATGGCAGGTGATGCAGTGAATGAAACATCCAACTCAACAGCGAGAGCTCGATGCAGTTGGACTGTTGACAATGCAGTTATTACTGTTAGTATGTCTGTGAAGTAGTGTTCCTTCCAGATTTATTAATTATAGTTCATTTTGATTTGCAAAGGACAAGCAAATCAAATAAACAAATAAATAAATTATATGTGTGTGTGTATATATATATATATACGTGTATATATATATATATATATATATATATATATATATATATATATATATATATATATATATATATATGAATGAGATTATGTAGCTGTGTCCTGTACCTGGGTATTTTTACTTTTACAGATATTAATTCAAGCAGAGGACAGAGTTCATCGTATTGGTCAGACCAGGAGTGTGGACATTCACTACCTGGTAGCCAAAGGCACAGCTGACGACTACCTCTGGTAATTAAAAGTAGTTGGATCTGAAGTACAATATCAGTCTCTATATTGGCTTTTTCTCAGTACCACTGACTTTTTCCATGTCTGTAGGCCAATGATCCAGGAGAAGATGAATGTTCTAGAACAGGTTGGTTTGTCTGAGTCCAATATTTCAGACAAGGCAGAGTGTTCCAGCTTCCACAGCAAGGTGGGACTAATTTTGTTTTTTGCTAATTTTGTAAAAATGGAAGTGCAACTGTAAATCTGGTAGCATACTTTTAAAACCGGTGTGTTACTTCTATACAGCTGTAAAAGTTGAAGGCCAATTTAATGTAGTGTTTACAGTAGCTTATCTGTGTTTCAGTCATAGTTACAACACAACCAGTAACAAATATTGCTATGGTTTCTAGCAGCCTTGTGTGTATTTTTGTTTAATTCAAATGATTAATAATGACAAACACACATATTAAACCGCATAGCTGCGTGTTTTCCATGGCACTAGTAAAATGTCAGTCATTTTGGCCCTTTAGACTGAGACCTCATACCATATATGGTTAATTGAGGGTGTGTCTGTATTCAACAGTCAGCTCCATTAAATGCACTTGTTGAGAAATAACGGAACAAAACTTTTGCTTTGATTCTCAGGACCCCAAACAGCAAAGAATCACTGAGATGTTTCAGAGATCATTCTCGGAGGAGGATATGGATGAATCGATGCTTTTAGAGGCTGTGAATGACTGGGAGGACACTGAAAAGACCGAGTCAGTCAGCCACCAGGAGAAACATTTCTCAGAGAGCCCCAGCAAGAAAAGACGTATAGAAGACTATTACCCTAAAGCCCACCCATTTCCAAAACAGTAAACATGCACTTTTTGATTATCAGGAAAATTTGAATCATTTGGTTTCTTTTGACAGTTTGGTTTGAAAAAGTGAGAAATACATATTTCAAAGCATAATTATTGTACATATCATTGTATAAAATGTTAATAAAGTTTTTTTTCTGCTAACGCTATATATTTATACACATTTGGGTTCAATAATCCTTTTACTGACTATATAATCATCTAGAAAGGAGCTCCATTATTCACAAATGTTTATTTCATCCAAATGATCTGAATCTGACCGTCACATAGGCCACAGTGATTGAAAGATGTGAAAGTCACACAGCTATGGATTGTTTTCTACCTATGACATAATACTATAACAGCCAAAATACATATTTCTAAAGCATAAATGTGCCTATGTTTCCATAAATATCATTTGATCACGTTTATCTGAGCTGCTAATAAGGTTCCAACTTTTTAAAAACCTCTCATCTATGTTTGCTAGGATGATGCACTATATGACCAAAGGTTTGTGGACACCTGACCAATCACACCTTTATCCATTCCAGGTTTAACCCCACTTTGTTGTTTTAATAAGGGTTTACATTAGATTTTGGAGCATGGCTGTGGGTTTAGTGCATTAGTGAGGTTAGGTGCAGAGGTCTGGTACACAATCAACTTTCCACAACCCAGAGAAGTTCAGTGGAATTGAGATCACGACTCTGTGCAGGCCACGCACATTTTTTGGCAACCCGTGTCTTTACGGAGCCCAGTTTGTGCACAGATGGCGTGTTATGTTGGAACAGGTTTGTGCCTCTTCGTTTCTGTGAAAGGAAATTGTAATGCTACAAACCAAAAAAGATTCAATTGACTTTGTGGGAAGTTTGGGGAAGAGCCACATATAGGTGTGATGGTAAATGTTTGGACATGTCATATATGATAAATCACAGTGCTTGTAGACTGTTCAGGATTCCTCCACTCTGTTAGCCCTGAAGATCTGAAGTGGGAGAGTGTCCTAAAACAAAGTGTAAAATGTACATTAAAATCATTGAGTCATATCATACTAACATTGAAAGTCTTATGTGATGTTGAGATTATTATTTATTCATGTATTTGGATAAGTAACAGCTAGTGATGCTGAATGCTTGAATTCTGATTGGCCTGAAGAACGTTATTTATTTTTTATTAGAGCAGACTGACAGATCTAGCTGTAGCAGTAGCACTGGGATTTGTATGGTCAAAAGATATATATATACACACACACACACACACACACACACATACAATATACAAAAGAAGAGTTTGATGGATGGAGGAGTTTTCTGGCTTCATGCCAACACTATATCATTAAATATGAGAGAAGAAAAAACAAGCTTCTAATGGAATTACATTTGCAGCTGTTTATAGGACAGGAACTAACTTATATTGACATTACGCACCATTAAATATAGCTATAAATGTGTACTTATTTTCCTATAACTGCATCTTAAAACAACATTGTGTTATATTTATTACTAATGCAGCAAATCTACATCACATTTCATCCAGCCACTGTGTCATCTCTTAAAACTAATTCTGGATTAAAAGCAAAAATTGTGAAACAGTGTATCTGCTCAAACTGAAGTGGAGCCAACGTGAACACCTAGTCTTTCTTGTTTTTCTTTTCGCAGTTCTCATGCTCACGTTTTACCATGTAATGATCAGACTGCATCTGTTTTTGGGATGAGCAGATCTGTGTTAAGGATAAATGATCAAAGTGTTCAAAGGGCAATATCCTGATCTTTAGAGATGCTGGGTGACTCTCACAGTGGCTTCTGTGTTCAAAGGGATATTTGTTACTGCTTCTGCACAATTTCAATGGGTTTTTAGTTAAATTATTTACAGAAGTCCTTCCTAATCTACTTCTTAGGCTTATCGGCTTTTGGTCAGTAGATCTTTGCTTGATGCCTGCTCCCAGAACAACTGGCGTAAGTATCTATTGTATTAGAACCTGGGAAAGAGCCAAAACTGATCTAAGAACTGGATTAAGAAACACTGATTTTGGGGTTCTACGTAGCAAACAGAAAGTACTTTTCTCAATAAATCTAAAAGTAGATCCTCAAGGGCCTTTTACTAGCATACACGTTATAAATGGTATTTAATGTATTTACAAGTAAAAGAGTTTTGTTATAAGGCCATCCTTAAAAATATTTTGGTTTGCAGTAACAGTAAAAAAAAAGGGTCGGTAGGTAGGTCTATATTTTTTTTTCCCAAGTTTCAATGTAAAAAAAAAGTTAAATTTTGGTGATGGTGATTACATAGGTATGACTTTAAACAAATTAGCATATCGTGATGTCACTGACATCTTAACGCAAATTTACAAGTCAGTCGGACTTAAAGCAAAAAAAAATAAAAAAATTGAGTCGGTCCTAAATTGACAGGGTCGGTCGGGTTACAGCAAACAAGAATATTTTTAAGGATGGCCTAATGTGCAGAATTTTTGGCTGACCTTCACTTCTTGAATCAGTTTGGTTCGGTTCTTCACTAAATGAGGGTGATCCTGATGTCTGGAGGTTCTTCAGCTCTGAAAGCTCAGAGCTTTCAGTTTCTAGGCAAAAGGCAAAGTTTACATTCACAAATAACCCATATTCGGGTCAGTATAACCTATTGAATTGTTACTAATGCCTGAGCAAACCTGTATTATTTTCCACATAAAATGTTCTACTTGGCCCAGGTTCTTAAATGAATATGAAAGATTAGATTTAGATTATAAAGATTATAAATATAGAGATTACAGTGTTAATATGACCCGACAATGTGAATAAAAATAGTTGGTGATTTTTAAACCCTGAAAACCTGGTATTTGCATTCACCCCTGTGCAGTTATTTAGTAGTTAATCATTTCTTAAAATGTGTATAAATTGAGAAATTGAGTACTGCTTTCCTCTAAAACTGTTAAAGTCTGAGTAGATTACCTAATGGATTTGGCACATCATGATCTCCTGTACTGATAACTTGACTCTCTGAGCTGATCTCCCCAAAGACAAGCTGTATTTTCTCCTCTGCATGTTGTGAGTTAGATGAACCATGCACAGTATTCTCCAGGATGTCCTTAGCAAAGCGAGCTCTTAGTGAACTTGGTGCTGTCTCTTTTGCCTTACTGGGATCAGCAGGCCCCATCCTCCTCCTCCACTCCTCTACTGCATTCACTTTAGACAGAATCAGCATTGTACATGGACCACTGATGAAAACAGAAAGATAGAGGTAAGAAAATCAGCTCTCTAATTGGATATATAATAAGATGTACAACATTAATGTTGGGGGGGCACGGTGGCTTAGTGGTTAGCACGTTCGCCTCACACCTACAGGGTCGGGGTTTGATTCCCGCCTCCACCTTGTGTGTGGAGTTTGCATGTTCTCCCCGTGCCTCGGGGGTTTCCTCCGGGTACTCCGGTTTCCTCCCCCGGTCCAAAGACATGCATGGTAGGTTGATTGGCATCTCTGGAAAATTGTCCCTAGTGTGTGATTGCGTGAGTGAATGAGTGTATGTGTGTGCCCTGCGATGGGTTGGCACTCCGTCCAGGGTGTATCCTGCCTTGATGCCCAATGACGCCTGAGATAGGCACAGGCTCCCCGTGACCCAAGGTAGTTCGGATAAGCGGTAGAAGATGAATGAATGAACATTAATGTTAGTGTTATGATAGCAGTGTATTTTATGCTATTTGTGTCAATTAAAAAAAATACACAAAAACAGACAACTCTGATTTTTTTAGTCTTGTTCTTGTAAAACAAAGACAAATTTAATCTATGACAAACAGATTCATGATGCCAATTCTGTTCTAAACATATGGAAATATGTAGTAGGTTACAACTGTACCACAGTGTTGAATACTTTAATCTCATTGGTCAGAAGGTGTTTATTAATTATCTACACCAGAAAAAGTGAGACATAGAGAAAAGTGTCAGCTGCAAGGTTTTACATTCTGATATGTTATATAGGTTATGTATTGTAACAACATACACATGGGCTTCTGTGACAGGCACACTAAATAAATCGAATATAAAAAATGTTTCTAATTACGTTTATTTAATGTTTTCGGAGGGGGGCACGGTGGCTTAGTGGTTAGCACGTTCGCCTCACACCTCCAGGGTCGGGGTTCGATTCCCGCCTCCACCTTGTGTGTGTGGAGTTTGCATGTTCTCCCCGTGCCTTGGGGGTTTCCTCCGGGTACTCTGGTTTCCTCCCCCGGTCCAAAGACATGCATGCTAGGTTGATCGGCATCTCTGGAAAATTGTCCCTAGTGTGTGATTGCGTGAGTGAATGAGAGTGTGTGTGTGCCCTGCGATGGGTTGGCACTCCGTCCAGGGTGTATCCTGCCTTGATGCCCGATGACGCCTGAGATAGGCACAGGCTCCCCGTGACCCGAGGTAGTTCGGATAAGCGGTAGAAGATGAATGAATGAATAATGTTTTCGGAAGAAGGGCCCAGTCTTGGACACGGAAGAAGTGTCAGTGCTTGTTAACAGTCAGAAAGCTATAACAGCTATAAATGTTACTGAGAAACTGCAAGGCTGCATTTTTTTTGCCTTATTAAATTCTCAAGTGAGAATCATTATGACATGCTAGTGAATGTTATAGCTGTCATAACATAAAACTGACCAAAATCCTACATCTCACATTTCATTCCGCTCCATGATCACAGTAACCAACATCATTATAATTCAGTATTTCGCAGCATTACCTTTCAGTGTTGAACTGATATTTCTGTAAACAGATTTGCATACACTTGGTTTAACAATTCTTTATAAACTGACCAAGTTAATGTCACCCATGTGTAAGAAAATTGTTTTCCTGAATATGATGATTTTGTCTGAATCTGGCAACCCTTATCATGTCCATAGTCATTTTAATAGCTATTACAGTTCCTCAAATTACTGTAAATGACATTTTGTATTATTGACACTTTTAATTAATATAATTAAGCCTAAGAATCTAGGCTATAAATTATAAATAGATATTGATTTATTCACACATGAATTATCCATGCCTATTTAATAGCATAGTATGATATGAATTGATACGAATGTCACACAAGCCCATAAAATATATATAGATATAGATATATATAGATATAGTGCATAGGAAGCATGATAACTGTACATGAGCCTGTCCTATGAAATCCTGAGTATAATGTTCTCCCTATGGCGTAATCTTTTTCAAACTAACTTCAGAGGAATTTAAATGAGCTCCAGAATCAGCACATCCAGCACCTCTGGGTGTCAAAGCTAACAGACATGTGCATTAGTATTGCAGAGCACCACAGAAGCTAACTTTAGGGTCTAAAATTTAAACGTCTGTTTTTTTTTTAAAACGAAGTTAAAACAGGTCGACGACTCGAACATAAAGACCTGAAACACTGGTTGGAAAAAATTCATGTTAACCCTGAATTGTATTGTTGGAATATGACATATAAACACACTGCTTCAAAACATTTTATCTGCTTTGCTTCTACACACATGCTAACTTAAACTTATTTATAATCTATTGGAATAAAGCCGGGGCATGCTGGCTTAGTGGTTAGCACGTTCGCCTCACACCTCCAGGGTTGGGGGTTCGATTCCCGCCTCCACCTTGTGTGTGTGGAGTTTGCATGTTCTCCCTGTGCCTCGGGGGTTTCCTCCGGGTACTCCGGTTTCCTCCCCTGGTCCAAAGACATGCATGGTAGGTTGATTGGCATCTCTGGAAAATTGTCCGTAGTGTGTGATTGTGTGAGTGAATGAGTGTGTGTGTGCCCTGCGATGGGTTGGCACTCCGTCCAGGGTGTATCCTGCCTTGATGCCCGATGATGCCTGAGATAGGCACAGGCTCCCTGTGACCCGAGGTAGTTCGGATAAGCGGTAGAAAATGAGTGTGAGTGAAAGAGTGGAATAAAGGCCAACCAGTTCCTTGGAGTTTAATAAGTAAGTAAACTTATATTTATATAGCACTTTCCAAAAACAATGTTTACAATTGTGAATTGTGATTATTTTTAGACAACGAGTGTCTAAAAATAATGCAAGAAGTATAAATAAGATGAAATTTGAATGACTTATACTGCTTAATAAAAAAGAACTATGTAATGTAAAACATATAGACATATATACACAAGCCCATGGCGTTGTATTTTATGCAATTTGGGTTGATTTAAAAATGCAAAAATTCAAAAATGACAAAACTGTTATACATATGCAGTGCAACTGTACAACTGTTGAATCTGATTGGTCAGAAGGTGTTGATTATTCTCAGAGATTTCCTGAAAATTAGTATGAGCTTCAAGGTTTGTCATTTACATGAACATCATTTGAAACATATAGAGATTTAATATATACACAAGTTAAAGTACAGCACACACATTTATCTTGCTATAAACAAAGAAAAGTCAAATTTGTGAGAAAAGTATATGAGCTCACCGACACATGTAGTCTAATAACTGGTTGAAGAATGGCTTGTCCCTGTGCTGTTTGTAGAATTCCTCAGCCATATCCCTGGAAAAAACCATCTCCTTCTGCTGAGAGATGGTGAACCCTGCAGCTCGGATCTCCCTGGTGATCTCCTCTGTGGAATAGAAACCAAGATTTAAGATTTATCTGTAGGATGATTAGAAGTGTGAAATGAGGTAAGCTGCAGTCCTGATTGTTCTTTTACAGTGGAATATGTAAGTTGTGGGTATTGATTACATTTCTAGACACTTCTGTTCCCCAGTAATAACCAGTAATGTTATTGACCAGTAACAGCTTCAGGAGCTTCTAGTTTTTACTTCACATTAGCTACAGGTGTACACATTATTATTATTATTATTATTATTATTATTATTATTATTGTTATTAAAAATAATATTTGTGTGTGTACAGGTCTATTTTATATAATCTTTCAGTTTGAATTTAGTCTCATTGTTCCTGATATATCTAATGATTTATATGTATATATTAAAATAATAGCTGCTCATATTATGTCCCTATTTGATTTTTATTATCTCTTTATTATCTTCTCGATTTCCTCATAAAACAGTTTCAGCAGCATTTTACGTGTGAATGGAACTATACAATTTGTTATAATGGGGAAAAATTACATATTTGAATTAATTGTCTAACCAAATATTTTTTTGCCACTTGCATAACTATGTGGTTTATAAGAGAATTATAATTGATTAAAAATAAAACAAAAAGTAGGGACTGCTGATAATGACAGTGAACAGAATGTGCAGTTGCCATAAACAACTCGGATTAGTACAGTACCTCTGAGCTCCTCTGAAGTGTCAGGTTTGATAACAGCCAGCGTGCACTCTTTAGGGAAAAAGAAGCAGATCTCCTGCTCGGCCGCTTCCGCACTCCCGCTTCCATGCAGCTGGTTCACACACTCGCTTTCCCCTGTGAACTGAGCTCGCAAGCTTGAGAACCACACACACGATTATTAGCAAAGACAACAAAGGGATGCACTGTATACTGTATACATTAGTATAATGTATTAAAAAATACATATATAGCTTTTGTAATATTTATGAATAAATCTTTTATTTTGCATATTCATACTTGTAAAAGACATGTATGTACATTTTAATGGATATATTTATTGGAAGTCTAAATACTTATTTCCTCTCTTTGTATATGTATGACTCATGTTTAGGCTGCAATATCCTGATATTTACATTTACGACATTTCGCAGACGCCTTTATCCAGAGCCACTTACGTTTTGGACTCATTTATTAATATCATTGATTAATTGAGGGTTAAGGGCCTTGCTCGGGGGATTCGAGCTTGCGACCTTCCTATCAGTGGCCGAACACCTTTACCACTAGGATACCACATCCTCTGAGATGCCCTAATAATTTTTTAAAATGACCCTATAGTAATATTGTAAACAGTATTATACTTCTTACTTCTCAACCTAATCAAAAATGAAAGGTCAAGTTTTTAAATGTATTAGATGCAGTATGTAATAACTTGTATTCCCACCCAATGCCTTTGCAACCTCTTGCATTCCTGAAATGCTGCCGTTTACCAATCAAGCAGGGTAAAATTTCTTGATGGTAACATCAGCGGTAAAATGTTCTTTTCTAAATATTTTTCAGTCAGTTGTTGTGAAAAATCTTAGTAAAAATAATTAAAGTATCACTCCTTACAATACTATAACCACAGTAAAGTATTAAGCCTTGCAAAATATTACAATTGGTGTCATAAGACATACGTAGGCGAGGTTGTAGGCCCCAGATGTTGTAATAGATGAACTAAACAACAACTTTTAACTTTTAACAACAATTAACGATAGCTATAGTATAACAACTTTCTATAATTGATCAATTCAAGATGTTAAAGCACAACAGTAAGAGTCCAAAATCTCTGCCATGTATCCACTTATTCCTGCTCCTTAGAAATGTCAATAATCAGATCTTTTTTTTCTCGACCGGTTGTACAAATCACTGAATATTTTTAGCCTTTATAACAGCCTCTAAATTCTCTACAGAAGCTCTAATAGAGAGATTAAAAGCATTCAAACTTTTTCCTTACTGAGCAGCATGAAGAGAAGCCACTCACTGATGCCCTGGCTATCAGAAATGTTTTAATTAAAGATAGGAGTTGTTTGTACTGGCTCTAAATGTTCAATTGGATTTCTTAAGAAAATAATTTCCACAGACATAGAAAAAAGAACATGAACCCATTGTGTTTCTCAGATATTTTGATAATGTTTCTCACAGCTACACTATTTCTCACTATTTTACACTATTACACTATATTTCTCCATGTGATAGCCAGCTCTGGACTTTACATAGAGTATTGCAAAACCTAGCTTTTACATTCCTTTTTTTCTTTCTTTCTTGTAAATCTGTGTGGAGTACTTCAAGTAAGAACACTTGCTTTCATGTATTTTCACAGATTTTTAACAGGATTACTGAGACGTCCTATATTTATAAATGTTTAAAATCTTCACAGCTAACTACAGCCAATCATAACACTGGGTCTATTGAGTCCACATATGGCATATGGCTGTTAACCTCACAAAGAGGCTAGAAACAAGGTTTTAACAAATAATTGAGGAAAAATTATAATTAGAAGAAGAAGAAGAAAGTCCAGTTTCAGTCACTGAAATAAATGTAATATACTCAGCTACTGTGTACCAGTCTGGTTGTTGCTGCTTTGCCTGTGTGGGGTCTTTGGGTCCCAGCAGATTTCTCCAGTGCTCCACAGCCCCCTGTTTAGCCAGGACCAGAGCCAGCACAGGACCACTACACACAACACCATAACAAATCACTTTATAGTACACAGGTATAAATATGTCACAGAAAAGTGTTATATTTATATCAGAGCACTGTTCAGTTCTCATTTTTGATTGGATGAAATGTGTTGATTAATTCTCTAGCAGAATCACTTGTCTGGTTTATATTAATGTGCTTGTTCTGATATGTTAGAAAACTAGATTAGAAAATGTAGTTTTCTTTGAGAAAACCATCATTTTTGGAAGAGATAAATATTAAGTCTTAAAGATAAGGGATAAATTTAGGCTGTGGTGGCTCAAGTAGTTAAGGCTCTGGGTTGTTGATCTGGGTTCAAGCCCCAGCACTGGCAAGCTGCTACTGTTGGGACCTTAAGCAAGGCCCTTAATCCTTCCTGCTTTTGGGGTGCTTTATCATGGCTGACCATGATATGTGAAGAAAGAATGTGAAGAAAGAATTTCACTGCGTTGTAAAGTGTATGTGGTAAAATAAAGGCTTGTATTCTATTCCAGGCAGTGGGTCTTGCAATCTCTTTGAAGTGTTTGTTCTTATTCACTTAAAGACTAGAAAAATTATAGATTTTTAGCTGTTATAAAATAAGTGAAAGTCGCATGAGGAACTATTACGAAACGTATTTAAATTTTAATATTATATCAAATGTAACTAACAACAGATTAAAAGTACGATCTGTTGTTCGTAATTAAAAAACAATTACTATGAATACAGTCAGTCTAGTATTATTCATCTGCTTCAGCTAAATACACTGTTAAAGCTGATCTATGTTTAAAGGATGCCATGAAAGCCATGGTTGAATAAAAGTCTTTACAGTACGTCATGATATTGGAAGTATTCCTACATCCCATTTTGTCTACTATCTTCCTAAATAGTATCTGAGATTGGAATTTGAGTCTCCTGAAATGTAGTATGTTACAATGATTTATGAATGAATGAATTCCTGAAGGTACTTCATTGGCTTCATTGGTCTGCTATTTCCATTAGATTTTTGTAGTGGACACTTTTTCAGCTACAACAACTCCTTGAGCAAGGGAGGAGTTATTTTGTGATGGTATATAAGAAGATAATATGCATTTTAGATAGGTGTATAAAAAATATGAGAAAAAATATATCAAGGAAATGGTTAAATGGTTAATTGCATGATATAGTATGCCATATAAGCAATAATGAATTAAGAATAAACATTAATGCTACACTGTATTGCTACACACTCAAGTGTATGTAGTTTTTCTTCACAAAGAAGAGGGCATATTTGTAGTGTATATTATAAGTAGGCAAATTGGGATGCAGCATATGTCTTTTGAAAATTCTCCAAAGAATTAAGTTACATTACTGTAAAGTGATTACCTGGTCATGTTATTCAGAAGCGCTTGGAAGTTTTCTTCATCTTGGTGCTGACCATAGAATTGGCGTACACGTTCCTCTGTTAATGTCACCTCCTTCTGCATGGCCACTGTAAATCCTGCCTCATGGATCCTTGCTATGATCTCATCTGCCAAAACAAGTCCATATTTTTATTACTCAACTTTAATACGAATTAAAAATAGATTATACTTTGACACCAAAGTAAGTTCTTGTGGGCTTGTGACTGTTGATTGCTGAGATAGAGCAGGTTAGACTGTGTATGACTGTGCAAGTTAGAAATCAAAGTGTGTTTACATTACAGCTGGGTGATAAGATAATATGTTGATAAATTACAACACAATATCCTCTGAGTATCATGGGTATAGCTAATACTCTTAATTCTTACAGTCATGAGCTAGACTCTAGTTTACTGAATGTTAACGTTTTTCTGTATCAAATATTTTATTTTCCGTTCGGTTTTTGTATATTTTTCAAATATCTTAGATTCATTTTTTACATATTTAAGCAAAATTATATATTGTACGATATTTTGCCATGCCCACCCACCCCTTTGTACTATTCATATGGTATACATATTTCCATATATAGCTCCCTTTCATGCTCTCTGCATTTTTGTGCCTGCAGGTTGTATTTCCATGCATGCAGACGTGTTTCTGGCACATGCCTCTGTTTTCTCTGGCTGCGTCAGGCCGAATGAGTGCCAGCGTCCTCTCCACAGGCGTCGGTTCCGGTTCTGGAGGTCCGAAGTTAGGGAAAAAGAAGGCCAGCTCCCTACCGGCCTCCTCACTATCACGACTACCGTGAAGAGCATTGAAGAGACCCTCGGTTCCATATTGAGCTCGCAGACTTGGGAGAAAAAGAGAAAGAAAACATAATCGGTGAGGGGAACAATATGTGAGATTGAGGCAGAAGGAAGAGATACACAGAGAGATGGAGAAAGGAAAGTGAGTCAAGAGAGAAAGTCATGGGAAATGGCAGAAATGCAGGGGGCTAGTGAGAAAGTTTGAGCAAGAAAATTGGGGTACAGTTTGGCTAAAAAAAACACATTGAACTAGGATTCATAGAAAAAGACAAAGCATGAGAAAAAGAAAGAGAGCGAGAAAAAGCGAGGGAGAAAGAAGAAGAACAGATGGTGTGACTGCTGGTTCTCAGCGAGCTCAGAGAGAAGGGGAAGCTGACGATAAGCACAGGATGCGTACTGTTATATCTGTTAACGCTCATATCTGTGAAAAAAATATGGGAGCGTCTCACTAAAAGCACACATCTGCTCTTCCTGATCTCATATTTTGACTTATAATATACCTAAAGACCTTTTATAATATGTATATGGCATGTGAATGTATTAAAAGGCAGTAATATGGTCCTCACCTCATATTAGATTTTAAAATGTATGTAGTCTGCATGCATTAAGAAGATGCACAACACCTCCTCTGGCTTTGCTCTCCTGTTCTTTCTTCATTATACATCAAATTGTACAGAGCCACTTCAGTGACCTGGCGCTGATTTTATATAAGGTGAATTTAAATACTTGAATTAATATTTTGAGCTCACAATTTCTCACAGTTTATTTGTGGCCACTTTCTACTTAACTCAAGTGTTCTTATCATAAACGGAGTGAGACAGAGAGAAATGAATTGAATTTGCCACTATTGTGGCATGGGGATGAATGACTATATTTCATATTGTGGAATGATGCATATGCGTCCATATACAATTAGCCTTTGTCAACTTAAGTAAATTAATTGGAGACCATGTATTATGTAGGACACAACACATCAAATTGTCGGCTTAAATGAAATAACTTGTTCTAGAAGAAAGTTGTTTCATTTTACTGTGTACTGCACCAGTTGCATTTTGAATGAGAATAAAAGCTTGACTTGACTTGCCAATATTTTAATATTGATATATGCTTATTATAATGTATTCATTTGTGGCCAATTCTTATTCAAAAACTTAAGCAAAACATAGAAACACCGTCACCCCATTGGCCCTGTAGACATGAGGTGAAGGGATGTCATAGAAACAAAGAGAAAGCAGCGCTGTTTATTCACACAGAGGAGTTTCCACAGTGTTTTTGGAAGTGATTTTGTAAACAGTATTTTGTAAAGTACGTTATTACTTGAAAAATTGGTTTTATAAAATGCAGTATTTAAATGAAAAGTTACTAAGGGTAAAGGTGAAACCTTAAATACATTTTTTGGGTGACTAGCGAACTTTATTTGGACCTCACAACCCAATAATTCCTCAATAATTATATTTATATAACTAAGAAATTTCTTTACAAATAATCACCTACATGATTGTCTGAAAATATAAAACTATATATATTTAAATTAATAAAACAATACACGGTGGCTTAGTGGTTAGCACGTTCGCCTCACACCTCCAGGGTTGGGGGTTCGATTCCCGCCTCCGCCTTGTGTGTGTGGAGTTTGCATGTTCTCCCCGTGCCTTTTTATTTTATTTTATCATTGTTATTTGGTTATTATTAATCTTCTTCTTCTACTTTCGTCTTTTCCCGTTAGGGGTCGCTGCAGAGAATCATCAGTTTCCACCTAACTCTATCCTCTGCGTCCTCTACTGTCGCACTAGTTAACTTCATGTCCTCATTTAACACATCCATATATCTCCTCTTTGGCCTGCCTCTTGACCTCTTACCTGGCAGCTCCATCTCCAACATCCTTCTACCGATATAACCATCTCCCTCCTCTGTACATGTCCAAACCATCTCAATCTATCCTCTCTGACCTGAAAACTGCCATCCTGAGCTGTCCTTCTGATGTGCTCGTTCCTAATCCTGTCTATCCTCGTCACTCCTAAAGAGAACCTCAACATCCTCATCTCTGCTACATTTGGTTATTATTAATATAATGAAGATTTCACACTTGAATAGATGTTTGTAGATTAATTTGTGGTATGTATGACTGCTGGATGGGAAATACTCAAATATTTAAGGATTACACTGCATAACTTTTTAATAATCTATATGGTATGACTTGTGTAATGTATACCTTTCTGGATGCTTTCTCTTGGCCTCTCCTATATCTGATGCTCCTAAGATAGTCTGCCAGGCTGAGATGACATCATCACTACCCTCAGGATTAGAAATGACCAGAACATGGGAGGGGCCACTGGACATGAAGCGTATCAGCTCCTGAAAGTATGGCTGGGAACACACACACACACACACACACACACACACACACATGCACACACACACGCACACACACACACACCACGATGTGTGCACATTAGTGATCTACGTCAAAGACAACCGAGACTCGGTTCCATGCTGTTTGGTGGTTCTGCAGTGTAAGCAAAAGTAAAAACATGCACATTGTCAGCAGCTCTATTCTTAGACTTTCACATAACATACATCCACAAAGAGCAATAATCGCAGGGAGATAACGAACGTAGCCATTTTTCAGTACAAGAAATGCATATCACTTGTTCACAGCAATTCAAACGTGTCCGGATGAGCTCTGTGGGACCATCTACAACTGTGTCCAGAAAAGCTGAATGGGTGTATGAGAGGGTGATAAGATGATAAGACAGCTAGATAACTAGACCCTTGTGCAGTATGCATGCTAGATTACACTACCTCTGCTGCTTTGTGCTGATAAAACTTCTGAGCCTCTGTCTCGCTCAGTGTACGTTCCTCGTGAGCCAGGATCTCAAAGCCTGCATCCTGAATCTGAGAAAAAAAAGAAAAACATGCAGAATATCATTATTGGAAACTGGATACTCAGGTGTATGAACATAGATTAATTTTATTTTTTTCTGTTTTATAAAGTGTCTTATTTTTCTTATACCACAACATTAAACATTTTTTATTATTAAATGATGGTGCATATATTTTTATCCTTTATAGTTACATTCAGTGAGGGAAACATAAACCATGTTTGTTCCTGTTCTTCATTAGAAAGTTGATATTAAACATTAAAGCTGATATAAACATTAGTTCCCTCACCAGGCCATATTCATAATTAAGAAAATAAATGCACTTGTCATTTCACTTTTAAACTCCTCTCCTTCCCACCATCAGAATCAAGAATTCAAAAGTACTGTGGTAGAAATTGCTGTATTATATTGAGCATGTACCTTCATAATAATCTCATCTGTCTTCCCATGTGCAACCACATCAGGCTTAATGATTCCCACTGTGTAAGACCTGTTAGAAGGCACTAAATGGAGAAAAAGTGAAACGATGATTATTACTTAACACTGGTGCATATCTTTAAATAAGAATTACTTAAGAATGTGCAGGTACCGAGAGCATCTTCATTCTGAGGAGCGTCTGCTTCGTCTTGCACTTCTTTTTCATCAGTTAATCCATCATCCTCCACCTGAGACAATACATAAAAAAATGTACTCCATATGTAAAATAATGCATGTGTGATTACTGAAAATTTTGATGGATTTCTCTGTACTGATAAAAAAACCCAAAAAAAAACCAGATGACTCCAAACTAATCTAAACTGGAAGATTAAGTCAGATGGTGATACTACACTGTCAGTAAATATGAACAAGACCTCAACTACAACCGTTATGCTACTTTCACACATACAACCATTTCTCCAGTTGCTGTACCATGACGTCTCCAGTAGGTGGAATTGCTGTTGCAGTTGCTGTTAAAATGAAACATTTTGCAGGGAAATTTAGGGTTTGTGTATTAAATTTAGAAGGGCATGTCTGCATTGTATCATATTATATGAAGGAGAAGCAGTGTGTGGTCCTTGCCCTTGCTCTCTACTGTCTTCACTCCTATAGATAGTCGGGTGTTCACAACCACATCCAGTCGTCAACAGTTGCTGTCGCTCATGTGGTCAGAGGTTGGCAGCTCTCATTATAAATGAACGGTTTTTATTTATTTTGTCCCTGTGAGTCGTTGTAAACCTAGCATTACACTGAACAAAAATCTTAAGAGACAAACATGTAACAGTGTTTAATGTCATTATATCCAAGTTTCCATTGCTGT